>NC_048596.1:265695336-265737836 GCF_003668045.3 Cricetulus griseus | reverse complement strand
TCCAAAATGGTGATCCAAAATAATCCTTTCCTGTTTATAAGTTCATTTATAAGTTCATTGACAACATGTCACAGTAACAGAAGGCACATATGGTCTTAAATTTCCCAATAACTATGGAGGCCAAGTGCAAAGTGAGGCATTATGGGAATACTGAAAATCTCAGAAAACATCCCAAACTAAAATTGCCCCCAACACTCTACTATAGGACCATGGGAAACCTTTTGGGGACCTGAAGATATTAGCTAACCCAAGCCTTTACCTAATATTTGTTTCATAAATTCTTAGGCCTCTAAACACTCTTACTCCTTGTACAAAGAACATCATGTAAGACATCAGGATTCAGAATGGGAAATTATAGATGACTACAAAGTGGAGTCAGAGATAGGTCGATAAATGGTAGCTTATTGGGGAAAAGTACTCATGCAAGGGAGCCAGTGACCAGGGTTGCACCTGAGCAGGATGGACCCAGAAATGCTTCCCAGTCAGCTCAGCCAGGCAAAAAAGAACCATGTGCATGCCTCCCTCCTTCTTAAACCCTTGTTATGTAACTCTGACCAGCCCACTTGGTACTTGTAATCAGGGTTTCTCTCTACAGGAAATTCTTATTTTTAGCTTTGGGTTTGGAGTGTAAGAAGATTTGCACAGTCCAGGTAGTGATGATAAGACTTGGTTGAGAAACTGCTTACCGTGCACACACAAGGCCTTGGATCCATAAAATCCAGGCATAGAGGCCTTCTCAGGGACCCCAGTTATTGCTAGGGAAGAGACTGAAGATGCCTAATGCTCTTTGACCAGCTCCTCTAGCCACTGGGTTAAGCTGCAGCTTCAGGAAGAGACTCTGTTTCAAAAAGTGAAGTGAAGAGTAACTCAGGAAGCCTCTGGGAATCAATCTCTGGCTTCCACAAGTGGCCATCACACATGCAACTGCACACGCATATACACATGGACATAGACACACAATACAGCACACACACACACACACACACACACACACACACACACACACACACACTCACTCATACACTGTGGTGGTTTGAAAGAAATTGACCCTCAAAAAGAGTGGCACTGTTGGGAGATGTAGCTTTGTTGGAGTAGGTGTGGTCTTTCTGGTTGGAGAAGTGTATCACTATGAGGTGGGCTTTGAGGTCTCGTATATGCTCAAACTATGCCAGTAATACAGACTACTTCCTGTTGCCTGCAAGATGTAGGACTCCCAGCTACTTCTCCAGCACCATGTCTGCCTGCCTGCCACCATGTCCCACCATGATGATAATGGGCTGAACCTCTGAAATGTCTGAGCAACCCCAATGAAATGTTTTCTTATATAAGAGTTGTTGTGGTCACGGTGTCTCTTCACAGTAATAGAAACCCTAACACACACACACACACACACACACACACACACACACACACACACACACATGCGTGTGCGCGCGCGCGCGCGCGCACACCTATAGGTCAGGAAAGGCATATGAGGGGAGAAGCTGGAAAGAGAGATGAAACTGCTTGTATAAACACGTGTACTGGACACCCAGAAACTCATAGGCATCTAGAGTTCTCCCACACAGCTAGAGAAAGCTGGTACTCAAGAAAGATTGTCTATTGAACAATTTTGATGAAAGAAAATTAGTCCTTTTGATAACTGTATATTTTTACCTTTAAATAATAACTCCTCTGGGTATGTTTTAGAGAGAATTCTATTTACATAAATTTGACTTAATCGCATCCACAGTATGGACTGAGCATCTTGTTTCCCAGAAAGAAAATTTTGGGGAGTAATGACAGGATTGCTTTGTTATGGCCCTCACCCCTAGTCTGCATGCCTTGGGAATTTCAACAGTTTTTTCAATCTCTCTGTGGGTAATGATGCTTGGTACATTGGTATGCATAGTTCATAATCAATGAACTATGTAGATGATCAGTGCTTAACTCAGATTTGGAAAATGAACATGTTTTTCACCCAGGGAAAAACCAAAAACTGATAAACTCCGTGTGTTTCTGATATTCCCTCTCCTGACAATAGCATCCCAAAGTGCTAGTACACTTGTCTAAAGTTGACACAGTCAACCTGAAGGTCATCTTTTCTGTGTGGGGCCAACTTAAGGGCTCCTGGATATTCTCTTTCCCTAGTCCATGTGACCTCAGAAAAAGAGCAGGAGTTAGGTCATAGTTACCTTTTTGTTGATGGGACCAAATACCCAAGGCAAACAAGGAAAAGGAAGAAATTTCAGTTCACATTTCCTTTTCATCTATAACCAGCTGTCTCCATTGCTTTAGGGCCCAAGTTGAGATTAAAAGTCTTGGAGCTGCTTTATCATAGCAGCAGGAAGCAGATAGAGTGAGAGAGAAAGAGTGACTAGAGGCAAGACAGACCTTTTAAAATCCCCACCCACCCACCCACCCGGGACCAGCTTTCTCCAACTGGACTTCACATCCTGATAATATATTCGTTCAGCTATGAACTTACCAGTGTGAGAGTTGAAGAAGTTAAAGTTCTCAGGAGCCAATCACGTGTCACTAGCCCTCAGTTGCAGCCAATAACCTGTCACTAGCCCTCAGCTATCAATAAAGTCTTGAACACATGGCACAAAGGATATTTTCATATTTAAACCATAACAGAAGGATACACATGGTAAGAAAGGAGTCCTTCTGTAAAGTTATGGGGAACTCAGCCAATAACTTCTGGAAGTCTCTCCCTGTTTGTCTCACCGCCTCCCCCCGCCCCCGCAAGCCAGTTCTGTTTATGTTGTAATTTAACTTGAGAATACCTCTATCACTTCCTTCCTTCCTTTCTTCCTTCCTTCCTCCCATTCTTCTTTTCCTCCCTCCCTTCCTTCCTTCGTCTTTGTTTTTTGTTTTGTTTTGTTTTCTGGGACAAGGTCTCAGTCTGTATGTAGTGCAGGCTGATCTGGAATTCACTATATAGCCCAGGCTGGCCTACTAACTCAAACTCCTAAGTGCTGGAATTGCAGGTGTATGCTGCCATATTTGGATCCCTTTACTCATTTCATCTCAACATATAAAAGTCCGTGTGTGTGTGTGTGTGTGTGTGTGCATAGAAAGGTCAGAATAGGATGTCAAGCATCTTCCTCTATAGCTCTCTGGGCCACTCATTGAACTGGAAGCAAGCCACTGGGCTTGTTGGCTGGCTGACACATTCTTGGGATCTAGCCTTCTCCATACCATAGCGCTGGGGTTACAGACTCACATAGTCATGCTGGATTTTCATGTCGGTGTTTGGAATCCAAACTTGAATTATCACTTTTTCACAGCAATGTTCTCATCCATTGAAATGTCTAATGTTAAAGATACTACAATAATGACATTTAGCTCATCTTTATTTGTTCCCTCCCTTTCTTCTGCTTTCTTGTTCCCTTGTGCCTTGATTTCTAAAAACAAAAACCAAACAAGCTTAATAGGGTAGTAGAAATACAAAATGGTACTACATGATAGCCAGAGACATGGGAGATTTAATTAGATAGCCCTTTCAAAAGTGTGTTAATTTGGAATCAATTTGGCATGCATTCAAACTAGAAAACTTGAATCATTTCTATCTGTTAGTTTGCTGGTTTTGAATGTTAAATACCAAAAAGAGGGGGGAAGCTGGGAAGCCAGACACAATATTCACACTGTTAATCCCATCACTCAGGAGGCTGAGGCAAGAGAATCTGGAGTTCAAGGCAGGCAGGCTATATAGTATTTCTAGGCCAACCCTGTCTCAAAAAAGTTGGGAGGAAATCAAAGGCAGATGACAAAGCCATCATGTTTTTTGAAAACTTCTTTGTAAATAGCTTAGATATATACATCTAAGCCCCAAATAAATTCTTGGGGGATATTAAATCAATCCCCCTCCCTCCATCACCCTTCCTCCCTCTCTCTTTTTCTCTCTCTCTCCATATGTATGTATGTATGTACGTATGTATGTATGTATGTATATGTATATGTATATGTATGTATATAAAATTGTATTTTAAGTGGGTGTGCATGTGTGAATACAGGTGACCTAAAGTGTGGAAGAGAGTGTTGGATATGCTGCAGCTAGAGTTACAGGCATTATAAACTGCCCAAGGTAGGGGCTGGGAACAGAACTCTCATCCTCTGCAAAGGCAGTATTGTGCTCTTAACTGATGAACCATCTTTTTCCTTAACTCTGTAACATTTAATGTGAAAGTTACTAGTGAGCTGTGAGAGAATAAAGTCACTTCATCAAAGAGAAACTTGAACAAAGGGGTAGCTTGGAATGTGTCTTGGCATGAGACAGACAAGGCATGAAGAAAAAAAAAAAAAAAACTACACCTGGCACTCTCCCTCCTTGGAGTGAAGCTTCATTTCACAGGAGGCATAATTAGCTTTGGAGTTCTCCAATCCTGTCTGTCTAGCTAATTCTATAAAGACAGGCTATTTAGGTATTCCACAAATACCATCCTGGTATTGCTTGTGTATGAAAACTCAAGGCCTCCCAAAGATTTTCCAGGATGGCGGGGGCTGCAGTGAGTACAGCATGGTATGAAGTGAGTAGCTTGTGCCTCTGGCTTTGTTGCTTTTCAATCCCATGCCACGTGTTTGCTTTGTGATGGAGGATGTCCTTCTGAATGCTGTGAACATTTGTTTGTCCTATTGGTTGATGAATAAAGCTGTCCGTCAGTGGACAAGCAGGAAGTATAGGTGGGCTACCAGACTAGGAGACTTCTGGGATTGGAACACAGTGAGTGAGTCCTGGGAGAGATGCTGTGTAGCTATCAGGAAGATAGGACAACTGGGTATTCTCCAGTAAACCAAGACCATGTGGAGATACATAGATTAATAGAAATGGGTTGATAATTAAGACAGAGCTAGCCAATAAGAAGCCTGAGGCATTGGCAAACAGTTTATAACTAATATAAACCTCTGTGTGTTTGTTTAGGACTAAACAACTTTTGCAACCAGGCAGGTCAGGAACCTCTGCCTATAGCTTCTCAGACAAATGCTCTGTCAAGGTTACAGCAAGAGCCCAGGCTGACCTATGAAACAAGCACTATGTGACAGAAAATTCACAGTGCTCGTGTTCCTGTAGTCCGGGGCTTTGGTTATAATGAATGGTAGGTACAGAAAGCTGTATTCAGAGAAGGCTTCAGTGATGCAGACTCCCACAGTGAGGCAGCCTCTGAGTTCCCATGTCATCCATCACCATGTGTCCTTTTCCAGCTGACCAGGGGCAGGGGAGGTGCAGACAAGAACCTTAGCACAATCATATGGTAAAATACAGGTCTATGAGTTCCTACAGGTGGAGCCAATGGTGCTACATGGATAGCCACAGTGTGAGCAAATCTTCCCAGACAATTGTAAACTAATGGCAGCTCCATAAGAAAGTCAGTGGCCTAGGCTTCTGCCTTCATGGTAAGTGCAAAGCTTTCTGAGGCTTGTATCTCCTTGCTTTTAAAATACAGTAAACTACCAACCTGCAGAGACATGAGACTTACTCAGGTACCATTTTCTGGTGCTAGAATTATGCACAAATAGTCCCAAGAGAAGGTGTGTGTGGGGGGTGATAATTCAGTTGGTAAACTTCTTGCCTGGCAAGCATGAGAGCTTGAGTTGGACCACTGAGTATATACTTATAAAAGCTGGCTGTGTTGATCTTGTAATATGAAAGCTAGGGATGAGCAAAGTGGCTCCTTGCTGGCCTCCGTCCTGTATCAGTCCTATGCTACAGAGGCCATCTATTCCAGACTGATGTCTTTGGGGCTGCAATTGGAACCAGCCAAATAGCTCTGAGTCAAACCCTGAGTGGGGGAGTGTGAATCAGGAAAGTCCTAGCTACCCATCAGCATTAAGGACGAGACAGAGACATCTTGTCATCTCAGGAGGGCTCTCAATAAGTACTGGAGACCACGGTTTATTCAAGTATCCTCTTAAATAACTTTCCAAAAGTGGGGGTACTGGCAGAAGACATCTATTATCATGAATAGAGCTGATATTAAACATTTCCTTTAATCCTCAAGATATTCCTGGAAACATATACTCAAGCCCTCAGACATTCTACAAGGGCACCAGGCATGTTTCACTATCCCTCAGGATAGGTGTGGGCCCACCCAGGGCCTAGGTCTATTGTCATACAAACTAGGCAGCACTTTCCACCTTGGCCAGGCCATCCAGTGGTAAACAGCCAATATCTGAAAGACAATGGGAGAGTCGAGCTCCTAGAATCTAGCTGAGGTCTGTATCTGAAATATCATATTCATATTCGGGGCCCAACAGCTCCTTGGGTTTGATGGCCCGCCAGCCTTGCCTACTTGGAGAAGTCCAGCCCACTGAAAGCCCATGGCTTTCCCCCAACCGCCGCAAAAAAGAATCAATGTGGACAACCAGTCAGTCAGTCATCACCCAAGAAACATCTAATATATGCAGACACAATCAAGGGTCCCTCAAAAGACCTCCAGTTTCCTCAAAAAAACTTGTTAGGAGAGGGGAGATAATGTGTTAGATGTGGGCTGGAAGGAGGATGTAGGGGAGGATTGGTGCAGACAGAAAGAAATGCATACTTTTAGGATCCTGGAAGTCTCAGAAAAAAGGTTTGGGGATCATCCCTGAGGAGGGTCCTTCTTCACCCCAGTTCTTTCTGGCAAAGTGAACCCATGTTTTCTCTCATCACCTCCACTGAGTTCTAAAGCATCTTCCACTGAGTTCTAAAGCATCTTCCACTGAGTTCTAAAGCATCTTCCACTGAGTTCTAAAGCATCTTCCACTGCTCTGTATCAGTGGAGACATCTGCCTCTGAGAAGCTCTTTCACTTCAGGGAGACCTAGAGAGTGAAGTGTAGCAGTTCCATCCTCTCCTCCTCAGAGATCCAACCTCCAGGATTTTCTTAGTACTAAAAATAAGCCCAGCAGACACTAGGGCCACACTGCCTGGTCACTTCCCAGGTGGATTTCCCTCCCCACTTCTCTCTCATCTTCTTGGGCACAGATCACACCCTGCTGTCTTTTCCAGCTCAGAGTAGCAGAGAAGAGAACATACCAGGTTACCAGGGCTGTGGCACTCAGCTTGCTCAACCAGTCTTAGCTGCAAGATGAGAATATCTGGAGTTGGGGATGTAGCTCACTCATAGAGCATATGTGAGGCTCTGGAATCAATTTCCAGCAGGCCAAAAAAAAATGTAGAAAGCAATACTGGTTATGGTATTATAACTGGTTATGGTTTATACCATAACCAACCACAGGCATGGTTATGGTATAAACTCCATTAATGTGAGGGCAGTACGTGGACTACTACCTGGCAGGTAGCAAACATCCAGTAAGTGTTAATGGTGACTTCATTCTTATAGTTAAGAAACCATCATGCCTGACCAGTTTGCAAATAATCACATGTATTTTCTTTCTTTTAGACAGTCTCTTATCTCAGGGTGATACTGATATCTCTACGTATCTGTTCTTCCATGGTGCTGGACTCAGAGGTGTGCACCACCACACTCTAGTTGTGCCATGCTAGGGATCAAACCCAGAGCTTTGTGTATGTTGAGCAAGCTTTCTACCCACTGAGCCATATCTGCAACCCAGTCTTAGAAAAGACAACTCCAATCTGGCCGAGGAATCTTTTGCACTATCAAGGTGGGAATTGCAAATAGGCAGAGCCTGGTTGAATCAGAATCAGTGCTTCTGGGCTCTTGAATGCTAAGATCTCCTACATGGGCTGGACTAATGGACCAGAGGCTTGTGGCCCTGGGTCCTGAACTGGATGCTATGAGGTAGAGAGAGCTGTTGCTCTGGGTGCTCTTTCAGGTGCTGATGGTTCAGTTCTAGACCTTAACTCTCAGGGCCCTGTACTCAGTACCTATCAATCAGACCTCTTTGCAGCCTCGGAAGGTGGGCTGCATGTAAATACTCTTAGCTCCTAAAGGTGTGGCCATTACAATTCCCACACCTTGGGGGTCGTGACTGTTGGCTCTTAGGTCTTGGCAGCTCCCCGGAAACCCTTTAGTGGATATGAAGCTTCCTGTCTTCACCTCTTCCAAGTCTTCCACAGCTTTGGCTTCTTTCCTCCTCCCACCTTATTTCACCATCTCAATCCCCTCTGCACTCTGTCGGTTCTCTGCCCTTCAGCAGCCTTCTCATGGCTACCAAGACCAAGGCACCATCCGGACAGCTGCTGCTGCTGCTCCCTCTGCTGACTCCACCACCACCACCACCTCCTCTTGGAATTACCAACTTAAGTGGCTCTATCCATAATATAAGTCTCAATCAGGCAAGGGAAGACCTTTCTGGAAGAGCAGCTTTTTACAGGGCTTAATGTTGCACCACCTGAGGGCATCCCATGAGAGTTATCTTCTAACTGATTTAAAAAGTGAACTCAACAGCCTAATTACATAAAGTGTGATATGCAAAGGAAGATTACATTCGAATCTGTGACAGGACACTTGTAACTCTACCAATCACAGGCCCCTCAGAAGGACCAATAGCAAGTCCTGTATTGCACCAATCACAACCTTCTTGCTGAGTTACTGAGGAGGTAACAGAGTAAATGAGAACACCTGTGGGTCATCTGGAGTCTTGTCAGAAGGCTGCCTTCCAACACTGAAATAGGCTGTCTGGGGTAGTCATGACTAGGGCAAGACCTCCTGAAGCCCCTGGAGTCTTCTAAGGTGTCCATGGAGACACAGCTAGACCATGGTTGTGACAGTCTAGTCAGTCACCCCCCATGGATAGATACTCAGATGACAGCTGTCTTCACAGGGCTTCCAGGTGGAAGAGTGATTTGTCAAAGGTCTATTTGGGAAGTTTTATTCAAAGAAATAGAGTAATAAATAACCCAACTGACATTCTTAACAACGTTTACCAGTGACCAAGAATATTTAATAGTGTTTAACCTCTGTCCCCATAACCTAGAAAGGCAGTGAGACATCTGATCTGTCTCACTGAGAGTCGCTGGCAAACTTTCTTCATAAAGGGTCAGATAATCAATATTTTAGATTTCACAGGCCATATGATCTCTGTACAAGCTACTCAACTCTGTCACCATAGGCAATACACAAATGAATGAATATGGCTACGTTCCAAAAAATCTTTACTTAAAAAACAGTTAGTGACTATTATTTACCAACCCCTGTCCTAGAGAGCAAGTTATGAGAGACAAGGACCAAACCATCCTGTGCCTGTCCATGTCTACTGCTCAGCATTGTACCTAGCACAGAGTTTGTGCTCTTGTGACAACTGTTTCTAAGAGAATGAATTAAAGTCAAGAGGACGTGGTTTTTCATTCCCTTAAACTCTGGGCTTTGACACTTTTTTTCAGACCATGAAATTCTTGATTCTATGTCCCGCCAAGAGACATGTCAAAAGAGTTCCCAGGAATGATGCAGCATGCCCATCTAAGGCTTCAGGATCTCTAGGAAATGGAGTGTTCTGTCCTAAACGAAACAAAGACTGAAACCCACAAACAGTGTCAGAGATGCCAATAGTGCACAGACTTGGTATTGGGATAGCCACTGTGAACTCGATCGGCTGGGGTATAGCTCACTTCACATGATACGCTACGGACTTGAGCAATGGTAACAGCAGTAGAACATGCTCTGCACTGGGCTGAGAAACCGAATCTCTTGATGCATTGCTCTCAGGATCATGGGAGAGGCAGTTCGGAACCGTGGTGGGGGGCTAGGTCTAAAGTTAGACAGTGCATGGGCCATGGGGACTGAAACAAGTGACTTCAATCTTTCTAATTTCAATTCTTTCTCTACAGATTGGAAAGAGTAATATGGCTGACCTCTGTGATTTGTGTGCGGATGAAAAGGGGTGGCGCCCAGCGTGTTGCCTATTTAGCCATCACACAAGAATTGGCTTTATTATTTCTATACTGGCACACCGCTTCACTGAAGTAATTGCCCAGTCCTGCACTGGCCTGTGTCTGAGTGGACAGTGAGGCAGATGTCTAAGGACGGCGCCTGCCACTACTCTGCAGGAGCAAGGGCATCAATCAGACAAGCAAGGCTTCTGATTTGTCCCTGCTACATTTCACTTCTCCAGGCTCTTTCCTCCACCCTGCTTGGAGTTTTCCATGTCAACAGTAGGGGGCAGTGTTCCGGAAACTGGGGCATCTTCCAGAACCTAAGGAATATGCAGAGGCAGAAACTGTCTCTCGAGCGCCTGTGAGCAGGCAGCTTCAACTGAGAACAGTCTGGGCACTGTTTCACATGAGCTACATGGAGCAATTTCCATTCCCACTTTACAGTGAGTAGCTGCGGAGGCATCAGCCAATCAAGACCTCACGATGCCTCTGACTCCTCACTGGATAGCAGGAGGTCACCCTGTGAGGATCATGGAGGGCATAATTTAAACGAGGGTCAGGGAACTTCGCCAAAAGAAAGCATGATATATGTAGGGTGGCATCTCCTAATAGGAATGATGATAGGGTAACAGGACAGCAGTATTAGCCACCATGGGTCTAAAATGGTTCTAAGAACAGCTCTGCCCAGAGGCTAAATGACCTCAAAGCACCTTCCAATGCTCTGATTCTCCATGACTACAGTACAGGCTCATCAATTTCAGAATAATGGGGCAGAGCCCAGTGGCAGAGCCCACGTGAATTGTGGAAGAGACCGGCTTTATTGCAACCAGAACACCAAGGCCAACCTGTTAGCTAGAAAGAATTTCAATAACCTTAAATCTTTATAAGATATTTGCTTGATAACATACAGGAGGATGGAGCAGCACACACACCCTGCACTCAGGAGGCTGAAACAGAGGGATCAGGAGTTCGAGGAAAGTCTAAAAGGCCCTGTTACCACTCCCTTACACAAATACACATACCCAGGGAAAGGAAGAAAGAAAAGAAAGCCAGGTGTTAAGAGACAGAAATAAAGCCAGGCATGATGGCACATGCCTATAATCCCAGTATTCTGAAGGCAGAGGCAGGAGTACAGCCAGTGACTCCTAGACCAGGCTGATCTACACAGTGAGTTCCCAGGCATCTAGGGTAACATAGGGAACCTCTACTCTAAAAGTCTGAAAAAGAGAAATAGATGCAAGTGATTGTTCATTGTGTACAGTTGAGTAGGTGTTGACAGAGAGTCCCAAGTCTTGAAAGCCCTTATTCTCTTCATCAGCATGCATGGTTTCAAGAGTTTGGGGCTCCTTGTATGTGGCTAGATAGACAAGGACGGCACTGCCTATCGTTTGGATAGAAATGCTATCTTCAAAGATATTTCAAATGCAAGCTTCAGTCCTATCCAAGTTACAGCAATATCTGCTTCAGTTTCTCCATTCCTACACGCTATAGGTCCCCACAGTATACACTCTCCACAAATGCTGAGGCCCTGTTGAGGAGCCTAGCCTTATCAGTGTACTGTGACCTCTCACTTACTACCCCTTGACCCTAAGCAGGGTGCACCTGGCCAATGAGCTCCTAATGAATCCCTAATGAATCAAACTGAGCAAGAGGAAATCTAATAAACCTGAATGAGCCACTGATGTTGACTATGGATCCAGGCCTACAGGAACTTTACCCGAGGTCCACATCTTTCATTTCTGGTTGCTGGGCTGGCAGGCCAGTGGACTGTGAGCACAGGCACGTAGGCTGGTATGGTCAATTGGGGTTGCCCCAAAATGACCTTTGTATTGACTGGCCTGGTGCATGCAGGTAGCACAGATAAGCATAGGGCACAGGTTCAAGTGCCACCATGTGACTCTGGCTGACCCAGCAGAGTGTCCTGGAGAAGGGACATTGGGCTGAATGGTCTGGGCTCCACCAACAGTTTGCTCACGGCTGTCACTCTGTGTCCCTGGTTTCAAGCTCAAGAATTATATTTGGTAAAGCCCTTGATAAGACAAGTGAATGAAAGAATGAATATTGGCTTGTTAAACAAATAGAAAATTCTAGACCACAGATAGGCATTTATTGAGAAGTTTAGGACAAAGGACATTTGCAAAGGTAACATAGAGGAAGTAGAGTACATTTGTTGTATGGGAAGTTTGCCTCTGAGTCCACAGGCCACATACCCAGTGTCCACCCGGCATCCAAAAGGGAGCCCACTATATTCCTTCTCGGCCCCCACAGCCATGTGATGTTTGCCAGGTCCATTTATGCCACGGGTGGGAATGATTGCTTTTCAGTTCTAAGACACTGGAAGAAGAGCTCAGGTTTTCGGAAATTCATCTACATTTTAAGGTCTGCCAAACCTGAACATTTGGCAGGTGATTCCTAGACAGCTCTTGAATGTTGATTGGAGCTTGAGAGGGGCTTTTAATTCATTTCAATGTCAAAATGAGGAAGAACCATGCCACCACAGGCAGGCATATGATTAAGGAGAATCAGTATTTGGCCCTAAACAGCACGCAAACTAGCCAGAGCCTCCTGATTTCATAACAAACTCGGGAAAAGAATTTTCAGGAAATCCTAATGCACCTGAGATCATTCTGCATGCGGAAGAGGCTGGGGAGAAATAAGGTCACAGGGCCTTGTTTAGCACGAGGCTGGTAGCAGCAGCTTTCTCCCCCTCTTCTCTCTCTCTCTCTCCTATTAAACACACCATCTGGAAGCAAGCTTACCATCTGGAAGAACTTCAGCTGGGTTCCAGATGAATCTCCCTTTGATCCAATCGATATGGACAGTAGAATACTAAGAACAAACTCTAGTTCCGATTCTGTGTTGGCTGAGGGAGTGTGACTATTTCAGAAGACAGGCTCAAACCGAGCATTGCATGTGTAGCTTAGGAGCAGGCTCCTCCACAAGAAAGACTCAACCAGAAGACAGAGAAAAGCACCCAGAGGAGGGCTGGGCACCATACTACAGAACACAGGAGAACCTGGCACACTTACAACCCTACGGGTGACTGCCTGGGACTGGTGTCGTTTCAGGTTTACCTTGTTTTCACAAAGAGGTCACAGTCTGTTCTCATTGTCTAGCACATTTGAGAAGAGTAGCAGAAAAAAGTTAAAGATTAGCTTAATTTTTTCTTCACCCTGTGGCTGCCAAGCCACTATGTGCACAGTGCCACCGAGATGGGAGAATGAGAGCCAAGTGCAAAGGTGCCTGATGTGTTTTTACAGCCACCTTAGCAGCCTTGAAACTGAGATCTGAGGATTCGGGTGGCTTTACCAGGCATCAAGCAGGCTAAGGAAAGCTGGCGAAATGCAAGGGGAAGGTGCTGTATTTCATGTGTACAGCAATAGAATGGGGGTGGAGAATTGGCTCTAGGACACCAATGGATCCCCAAATCCACAGATGCTCAACTCTATTATGCAAATGGCATATGTAATATTTGCATATTTTCTAGGCACATTCTCTCATACTCTTCACTCTTTGTTTTATTTACTTTGTGTATTTGGGTGGGTGGGTGGGAGTGTACCGCAGTGAGTGTGGGGAGGTCAGAAGACAACTTAGGGAAGTCAGTTTTCTCCTTCTACCAAGTGGGTCCTGGAAATCAAACTCAGATGCTCAGGCTTGAGGGCAGGCTCCTTTACCCACTGAACCAACTTGCTAAACATACTCTCATATACTTTAACTCATCTGCAGATGATGAGGCTAGAGAGATGGCTTATCGGATAACACCACTTGCTGAAGAAGCCTGAGGAACTGGTTTCAAATTCCTTGAACCCGTATAAAAAGTGGGTCACAGTCACATATTCCTGAAATCCCAGTGCTGTAGGAAGCAAAGAAAGGGGGATTTCTGGGGCTTGATGGTCACTAGCCTAGCTCCAAGTTCACTGAAAGACCCCATCTTAAAGGAATACGGTGGAGGGAAGCAGAGGGGAACATCAGATAACATCCTCCTCCCACCTTCATGGGCGAAGCAAAGATACAGCCACTGGCTCAACACACACACACACACACACACACACACACACACACACACACACACACACTGGGAGGGGGGACAACAAACAGATAGACAGACACACACACAATCTGTAGATTACCTCTACTATAACCTAAGTGCTGTATAAACACATTCTAAAGTACAATATTGTTCCAGGAACAATGATAAGAGATCTGTTCATTTTTCTTACAGATGCAAGTTGTTTTCCAAATGTTTCTAATCGTCCTTGCGTCTGCAAGAGTGGAACCACAGATGTGGGGAGTCTGTACTGTATGAAGCAGTGCTTCGAGGAGCAAGACACAGGCAAAGCACTCAGAATGACCCCTGGCACTCAGCAGATGTTCACAAACTGTTGAGTTGTGTTTTAATTTTTAAGATACCTTCTGGTGATGGAATATTATGCCCCACAATAGTACTCATGTACTTGGTGTCACAGAACTCAGCGAGATAAGCGAGAGCTGTATCTTAATACCGTATTGTTCAGATAAAAGTGGTGACTGGAGAGTTTCAGTGAATTACACAAAATCTCATCTCTAAAAAGATGGCCATCCTGGACTTGAAAGAGATGTCAATTGGCTTTTATCTTTAGTGAATCTTTCCTCTTTATGAATTGCTTCATTCTTTTCATAGCCTCAATGCCTTTCCTCCCTTTTTCCTGGAGCCTACTCTAATTCTGTATTCATGTGCCTAGAATAGTGGTAAAATACTGAGATTCTGGAATCTTCTTTCAAAGAAACCATATTTTGGATACACAGTGACTCGTTTACTGTTACTCTGATAAGATTCTCTGACAAAATCAGCTTAAGGAAGAAAGTTTTATTTCTTTATGGCTCACGGTTCAGGGAGTCTATCATGGTGAGTGAGTCCTGGCAGCGGGAGCTCATAACAGCTGGTCCAACTGCATTTGCAGTCAAGGGACAGAGAACAATGAATGCTACTGCTTAGTTGGCTTTTCTCTTTTTATGAAGTCCAATACCAAAGCCTAGGGAACAGCGCTGCCAATGGTGGACCTGTCTTCCCATTCAATTAACCTAACCAACAATCCCTCAGAGACTTGTCTTGCTGTGCATTCCAGATATCATCAAACACACACACACACACACACACACACACACATATATATATATATTAAATAAGCCCTTCAGATTACTTAGAGATAAAATTACCTATTCTCAAATAGAATGTTTCTACTTTACAATAAACTATTGGAAATAACAAGAAGCAAAGAATCATAATTTGATGGCTATATATTTCATAAATTACATAAACACATGACACACACTTACAATATTTAGTATGACTACTCAATGTGTCATAGGACCCAAGTTAAAAAAAAATACAGGAACTCTCCTACAAAGCAAAGGTCTGGTTTTTTATTTTATTTTTTTCATGTTTAAAGATCGCCAACCTTGAGTAAGAAGGTTGCAGTGTGAAGTTGCAACTTCAGTTAAGGCCTCTGACAATTACACCCCAGAGACTCTGCTTAAAGACAGCCTTAACAATGTTGTTAAACTGAACCCTGTGCAGGGGACATTTTCCTATAGTTAGTAGTAGTCAAATATTTGTGTAGACTGAAATTTCTGTACTTCCCGGTCCTGCAGCTATTCAGCCCCCAAATAAACATTATTATATTAATTATAAACTGTTTAGCCTATTGCTCAGGCTTTTTACTGACAAACTCTTACAACTTAAATTAACCCATAGTTCTTATCTATGTTTAGCCATGTGGTTTGCTGCCTTTTCTCAGTAAGGCATTCTCATCTTGCTTCCTCTGCATCTGACTGGCAACTGTGTCTCTTGTCTCTGCCTTTCTTCTTCCCAGAAGTCTTCTAGTCTGGTAGCCCCATCTATACTCCCTGCCTGGCTACTGACCAATCAGCATTTTATTAAACCACTATGAGTGGCAAATCTTTACAGTGAACAAGAGCATTATCCCACATATTTATCTGAAAGTTGTTTCCTTGTGTTCCCCTCCTCACCCTGCCTCACCACTTTAGCTATTAGCACAAACTTGCATGTTCAGCCTTAAAGATTTATTCTATATCATCAAATGTCATGGAATTTGTATAACTGTTCCATGCCTGGAAGGTTTCATTGATTGACTCATTCATCCACTCTATTTTTACATGTGTAGTCATGTTCGTGTGTGTGTGTGTGTGTGTGTGTGTGTGTGTGTGTGTGTGTGTGTGTGTGTGTGTGGACAGTTTGGCAAGTTGGGGACATCCTGGAGTAGGAGTAGCAGGCAGCTGTTCACCTTGTATCTGTAGTCAGGAGGCAGAGAAAGATGAATGCTACATGAATACTCATGTTCCTCTGCCTGTCTCCTTCTTATCCAGTCCAGACCTGAGCCCAGGCGAGGGTGCTGGTCACATTTACATCTTCCCTCCTCAGCTAAAACTTTCTGGAAATTCTCTTACAGACATACCCAGAGGTGTGTTTTCATGGCGATGGTAAATCCAGTCAAGTTGACAGTGAGGATTGTGTGTCCCAGCTGGCTAACCCAACTTCAGGGACCCCTGCTTCTCTGTGTGGGCTCCCAGCATCCTTAGATAACAGGTGGTGAGACATCATCCTCAGATATGTTTTCACCTGAACTTGAGGAGGTCAGTTTGTCCTAAGACAAGTTGCAAAAGCTAACAGAAACAAATCTAATGTCGACTACTGCTCCTTAATTCCACTACCTGGAAAAAAGACTAATTTAAATCAACAGCAGTCTTAACCACAGCTTCGGAATTTCAAAGGGTTTAATGAGGGTCTCCTGGCTGGGATGAGAATTCTGCTCCTCCCTTCATCCTCTCTGGCTGAGACCATCAACCTTGCGGTCTTCCTGATCTGTAAAATGAAAGACTCTAGCAGTTCTCTCACAGGGACCCTTCCAGCTTGTTTAATATGTCCCTTGTTTAATATGCCTATCTACAGCCTGCAGCGAATGGATTGTCATTTTAACAGAAGTAGCTCAATGGCCATGCCCTGACGAAACACCTTCACTAAAACTTCCAGATGTACCTGACAATAACAAACGTTCCCCTTCCTAATCAGATCAGCACTTACCTTCAGGGATGTATAGAGCACCAGCTGGGACTGAATGAAGGGCATTTCTCTAAACAGCAAGTCTGGGTCCATACTGTTTACTTGAGCTTGCAGGGGAAAGGGAGTTGAGAGGACGAGGCCAATATGGCCTCTGCTCTCAGAGCTCAGACCTGAGAGGAGATGGGGACTCAAATAGAGCTGTTCTGCTGTCAGGTTTGAAGCGGGTTATCGTATGAGAGCCCCACGAACAACATACAAAGGAGAGAGCAGTTAATTCTGCCTACACAGGAAAGGGGGAGAAGGTGTCCCAGAGGCAGAGAGGAAGTGATATCCAAATCAGGCCTTCAAGAATACAGAAAATGAAAGTAAGGCTAAAGCTTGGAGTTGGGTGGTCTGGGAAGCTGGCGGGGGTGAATTAAAGGGGAGCTGCCCTGAGCTGTGACTTGATGGGAACAGAAAGTAAAGCGGTTGTGAATAATAGTCCAAACTCGTCCCATGCATGTATGTGTTGAGGGGAGGGTTATTGCACACGTCTGCGTCTGTGCCTGTGTAAGCTAGAGAGGTCAACGTTCAGTGTTTCTTACTTTTATTGTCCTGGTTTTTTTTTTTTCTCTTTTAGTAATTGCTTGACAATTTCACAGCTGTGTATAATATAACTTGGTCATATCAGAGTCCAGTCGCCCTCCCCACTTCCTCAGATGCCCTTCAACACGTCCCCTTCTGTAGGGGGCACCCTAACCACGCCTCCTAGGGGCTGGCTACAGGTATGCCTGACCACGCCCACCAGGGCATGGTCAGGGTGATGTGAGGGAAGTTTAAGAGTGAGGGAATGCACGTGGGAGCCCCTTCTTCTGCCCTTGCTCCATTGGCTTGCTTCTTACTCCGTTCCCTGCCGGCTGGCTAGGTGCTCTGTAAGCAAGGCATCTCCCTAATAAATATACCCTAATATCTCTTCTGGCTTCGTATCGGTATTCACCCTTCCACCTTCATGTCTTTGCGTGGGTGGTGGTGACCCATTGAGTCCAGTTAGTGCTGATTGTTGGAATGCTGCCTGATCGCGCTGGCATGATCTTGTGCAGGTCTTGTGAAGGCAATCATCCCAGCTGCTGTGATCCAGAAGCCAGCATTGTACCGCACCCTCCGTCTGGTACATTCTTTCTGCCACCTCTTTAAGTACAGACAAATGCATACCTCACACTGAAGAAGGCCTTGATGCCTGTCAATAGCACAGCTTTCTCCAATGAAATTAAGGCGTGGCAAAATGCAACAAGCATGGTCTAAAGACACAGGACAACACCGAACCCCAAACTCAGGTAACAGAAGCTTGAGAACAACCAGACCCAACACTGAAGAATGACTCAGATACAGCAGAGAAGTGGAAACATTAAGAAAGAATCAAAAGGAAATATGGAAATGAAGAAGGCCTTTGATGGGCTCATCAGCAAGCTGGACTCAGCTGTGGAAAGAACCAGTCAGCCTGAAGAAACATCCATGAACACTTTCAAAACTAAAATGCAAAGAAAAAAGCCTGTGGCTAGTTTAAACGCTGTGAACTTGGAGTTAGCCCTGACCCTCATCCATGAAAGAGAATGTACAAAATCCCACCTGTCACAGCTGGAGGGTATTCATCTGCATCTACTTACTCATGGTCTCCAGCAGATATTCTGTAACATAAAAAACAAACTATAAGCTAACAAACAAAATGGGTAGACCTGTAGTTAGACTGCACAAGACAAAGAGAGGGGATTTGATCAGTCATCTATATTTCTTTTTTTAAAATTTATAACACACACACATCTCTATATATACTATATATATATATATATATATATATATATATAAAATCAAATGTCATAGAAAAAGTTGTGCGCAAGTTATAACCCCTATTATCTCTCAAAACGACCATGTTTGCTGTATAGGCGATATACAAAACTAATCAAAATAATCGAGTAAAAAAGGGGCCCTGGTGATGAGCTAATTCTCCCAGTCCAATGTCTGGCATCCTTGTAAGGAGAGAGAACTGAAGATGATAGACAAACACAGAAGATGGAAGACCTTGTGATAACAATAGCAGAAACCAGAGTGAAGCATCTCCAAGCCAAGGAATGTCAATGATGGCCAGAAGCCACCAGATTCTGACACAGCCAGAGCCAGCAGGCCTGCCAAGGCTTTGATGTCAGATTCTCGTCCTCCTGGACTGTCAACAAATACTTTCTGTTGTTTTCAGGAAGAACATGTTTCATTGTTTTATCTTTCTTTTCCCCTGCAGTCTGCATGAGGAATGAGAGGAAAGTGGCCTCCTTGGACTCTTACTATGAATATGTTTACAAGGAAGCTGAAAGTTGCTGGGGAGATGATGACTGGATTTCTGTCTATAGTAAAGATCAATATACTTCCAAAAATGGAAGACCTTGGCCATATCTGCCTCTCCTCTAACTTCTTCAGCAGCATCTCAGATTGGTGAATGCTTCTGGCTAATGGCCATAGCACCCTTCCAAGCCTCATTTGCTCTCCTAACAGGAGAGAGATATAAAGTGGGTAAGTGATGCTGGAGGGGGATGCAGGGTAAGAAAGATGCCATGGGAGCAGGAATACAGGGAAATAGATGCAGGAAGGAGGGATACAGGAAGAGAGAGATGCCGTAGGAGCAGGGGTGTGGGAGGAACTGAGATGTTCTTGGACCACTGAGCTTTCTGCTTTGGTTAGGCTTAATTTGGAGCCCATCTCACAAGAACCAAATTATGCTTTTAAGTCACCTAATAATATGTAACTTCCTTGATAGCAATTGACTCCTCAAATATGCGTTTGGTTTTTAAACAAATGTTTAGCCGTTGTGATGTTTAGAAATTTAGATGAAAATATTCAAATGAGTTCTAAGAATATTCAATTCTCCCTCTGCCTTTGTTTGAACCACTTCTTTTCTTTCCTTTTTCTTTTTCTTTTGGTTTTGATACACTCACACACAGTTAACCTGTGTGTGAGTATATCAAAGTCACAGTGGGACACAAGTGACACATGAAAATTAGGCTAACCTGTGAACTTGTGGAGGAAGAAGAAAGCATGTACAGCTGGGACTCACTACAACAGGGCCATTGCTGCCCTGGAACCTAGGACAGATGCAATGTAAAACAGGGATTTATCTTCAAACAGATATTGGGATTCTGCAGTGTCATAGAATAGCCCATGTTGGGTGCATAGAATAGTGTAAAATCCACTCTCCCTCCTCCACTGGGTTTTGGAAGACAGGTGGGAGACACAACCCTTGAACAAACAAGAGCACAAGAAAGTATCAGAGGCAGGAAAACCAAATTGGCTGTGAGGGATTCCACAACTTCCTGCCTCTGCCCCACTGGGAAAGGCTTTCAGGAGAAAGTGCTGCTTGGGCTGAGGCTGCTAAATGCATGCAGGGGAGTTTCCACCTGCAGGAAAGGTAGGCAGGGAGGACCCTGTGAGACAGTAGGAAGGGAGCACCGGAAGACAGGGAGCAAAGGACTAGAAGTATCAGCTGCTTCAGGAGAAGGTCAGGAAGACCAGAGTTCACCTAACTGGAAGGAGGGGCGTGGTCCCAGTCTGTGGAGTGACCAAAGCATGTCTGTTCTCACTTTCAGAGATGGGGATTTGGAACCAGATTGCCACCAGGATCTCACTCTGAACTCTTCTCATCTCTCCTGTATCTGTAATCATTGTGGAGAGAATTTACAGGACTCACTCAGAGCATGGGGCAGAAGACAGGCACGTTTACTATGATGGGAAGTAGAAGGCTCTTGGGGGGGGGGAGGTAAGGAGAGTAGACAAGGGTCAAAGAGACTGTCATGTCCATTTACACTTCGGTAAGCTTTGTGACACTTCTGAACCTTCTCCCTGCCCAGAGACTGGCAGGCCCATTTGGACAACTCACACAGGAGGAGAAATGGCATGTCCTTATTCTTTATTGGAAAGCTTCCAGCCAGCCAGTCAGTCACCTCATCAAGTTTAGATAGTTATCTGTTAATGACCTTGGGGATAGGAATGCCTGTGGCCACTGGGGACCAGAAGCTCACATCTCTTTCTTCTGACCACTAATCAAAGTCCTGTTTTTACAAGCTTTGTTTGTGAGGGAGGAGCTTGTTACCAAAGATGTTCAAATCAGCTAATGTCTAGCTAACTACTAACAAGATGATGGAAAGGATTGCAGGATTTTCGAGGGGATGCCAACTTCTGCCTGCATTGTTTTCAGGTGTGTGTGTGTGTGTGTGTGTGTGTGTGTGTGTGTGTGTGTGTGTGTATTCTCCCCTCTTGGTCTCTGTGTGGATGTGTCTCTTTGTCTCTCTGTCTGTGTGTGTGTATGTGTCCACATGTTCCTCTCTGTCTCTCTGTATGTGTTCCTCCTTCTGTGTTCCTTTTTGTGTTTCTGTCTGTCTGTCTCTGTCTCTGTCTCTGTCTCTGTCTGTCTCTCTGTCTGTGTGTGTGTGTGTGTGTGTCTCTCTCTGTGTCTCTGTCTCTGTCTCTGTCTCTGTCTTTCTGTGTGTGTGTGTGTGTGTGTGTGTGTGTGTGTGTGTGTGTGTGTATGTGTGTGTGTCCCAGTGTTCTTGTATGTGAATATGTGTGGAAGCCAGAGGGTAGCCTTTGGCATCATTCCCCAGGTACCATCTGCCTTATGAATTTGATGCAGGACTCTCATTAGCCTGGAGCTCACTGAGTAGGCTAAGCTGGCTGGCCAGTGAGCTGTTGAGGTGAACCTTTCTTTTCCTTTCAAGCCCTAAGATTACAAAGAAACATCACCATGCTTGGTTTTTTTGTTTTTTTGTTTTGTTTTTTAAGGTGAGTCCTGTCGCTTGAACTCAGATCCCCAGGCTTGCACAGCCAGCACCTTCCCACCCAAGTCATCTCCTCTGCCCATCAAAAGATGGTTAAAGATGAAGGTGGTTATTCCATTTCCCAAACCTGATTTCACACACACTCAACCAATGTTTTCCGCATTTGCTGTTCTGGATCCCACTAGACAGGCATTTCAGAAGTTGGATTTACTCACAAAAACTGAGGGAGGGGTCGCAGAGTTAAATTTGGGATGAAGTGATAGTTGCTTTCCCTCCATAAATCTGTTTTTTTTCTGATTGCCATCTGCCAGGGCATGTGAAATAAAAAGATGCAATTGCTTAGAACAACACAACATCAGTACACAGCAAACATTGCTTCTGGTTTGTCTGTGTTCAAGGAATGAGCTATGAAACCAGCCTGCCTGGATATCAGGCTGCACGACTTCCTAGCTGTGTGTCCTTAGGCAAGCTGCTTGGTCCCTCTGTGTCCCACTTTGATATGTAAAGAAAGAATATAAGATAGTACCTAATTTGTATCTTTGTTGTGGTTTGCGGCATGAAATGGGAATCCAGAATAAGCATGTCAAAGGCTTCCCAGGCACGGAACTAAACACTCAGCAAATGTCACTATTTTTAAATTACACACAAATATCATGGAGCATGTAAGAGGGGGTTTCCCCCCTAAGTTTGAAATGATTTGCTCTTTAAAGCAATCCCATATCTTGGTTCATAACAGTGGCTGTGGTTTATGGGTTCATAATAATTATGTAACGCCAACATGATTCTGAAGGAAATGCCTCTTGCACGGACTCTTGGTTGGGCTTATTACACAGAATAATAAGAACCTGTCTCATTAATATTAAACTGCTTTCTGATACAGTCAGGGTAATGTACTTTCGAAATCGTTTAAAGCTAACAACACAAAAGCCCATCCTGTGTAATTGTCTTTGTTTTCCAGATCATTAGAAGCGTGACTAAACATATGTGAGGTGCGTCTACCAGCATTCTTTTTGTTCCTTCCTCTTGCCCTTCTCTCAAAACTCTCAGAGAGTTGCTGCTTCTCCTCTGCTCTTCCCTACTCCCCCTCCTGTCCCCATAACGGGACATGCCCACCACAGGTGTTCAAACTTTTGCATGCATTTATCATTGAAGCTCTGGGAGGTTAGAAGATACCCTTTAGCTTGGCAGACAGGATGCTTGTTATCTTCCTGCAAGCTGCACAACAAGGTCCTCAACTACTAGTTTCACAAATCATTTTCCAAACAGCCCCTGACAGACACAAATCAAAGAACAAGTTACCACAGAACCGATTAAGATCACAAGAGGCGACAGCAGCCCTATTGTTTCCTCTGTAATGTATCCTCCCAAAGCCTGCGCTGCTGCTGTGCATGGCTGATGATTCCCATCCTTGTTGATGGGATTATTTTTAGAAAGTGATGCTTTCCCATTTATAAAGCTCAGAGAGAGGCGACATGGTGTAGGCGGTTGTTCTCAGCCCTGCTGCACAGCATCACCTGTGTGGAGATTTCAATACTGCAGATGCTGTCTGACCGCACTCCAGACAGATGGTCCTGACAGGAATTGTCCATGTGGATGGCTGGGGGAGTTTCTGCAAGCTGGGCTGTGTCAGGAAGCTCCACCCAAAAACCAACTGCATCAGAACCTCTGTGAACAGGGGCAGAGAGAGGCACTGATTGCTTAATTGCCTGTCCAGGAGACTAACACATCGTCAGGCCCGAGAAACCTTGCACTAAATAGACTGAAGTCATTTACTTGTTTCACAAATACTGGCAACTACTCTATGCAGGGCCTGGTCCACAGCAGAGCAGGTAATACAAGGAACACTTTATGATCCTTGGAACTTGGAAACCTGAATCAAAGTCTTCAAGGGTAAATCACAGCATTAGAAAGGTTTTTTATTGTCCTGTGCTGAGTCAAGATCTCATTATATAGCCCTCAGTGGCCTGGAACTTGATATGTAGACCAGGATACCTCAAACTCATGTTGAGCCTCCTCCAAATGCCTCGAGTGCTGGGACTCCAGGCATGCAAGCATGCACCTTCATAGCTGACTGACATTGGAAGTGTGTGTGTGTGTGTGTGTGTGTGTGTGTGTGTGTGTGTGTGTGTGTGTCCACACGTGATATATACACTATATACACACATATGTGTGGGTATGCATGTATGTGTGTGGGCATGTGTGGAGGCCAAAGGTCAACATCAGCTGTGGTCCCTCCATCATCTTCACCTTACTTTTAAGACAGGGTTTAACTGAACCTGGAGCTTGCCAAGTCAGCTGGACTGGCTGACCACCAACCCAAGGGATCCTCGTGTCTCAGCCTTCCAAGTACTGGGATTACATGCATATCATCACATCTGGCATTTAAAGTTGGTCCTGGGGATCCAAACGTGGGTCTTTTGTGGCAGGTGATTTACCCACTGAGCCATCTCACCAGGCCTGCACTGGATATTTTAAAATCCTCACCAAGCAAAGCTGACAACAGGAGGGTAGAGAACCAGACACTGGCTGCTTGCTTTGGGGTGAGTTATGTAACTGTTCTAACCCTGTTTCCTTATCTTTAAGACAGTGGAGAGCAAATCTTCTATCCCAGAGCTGTTATGAGTTTTAAATTAAAAAAGAAAAAAAATCAATAGAAAACACAGCACAGTAGCTCACATCATACCTAGTGGGTATTCGGTAAAGGTTTATTTTTTTCTCTCCTTTGTTTCTCCCACTGTCCTTAAAGCAATATGTTGAGCTAACTATGTGTGATGGATGGTTGAAGTATGGGACATGAGACCTGAGACATGAGACAGAACCCGGTGCTTTCCAGGAGCAATTGTGCAATAACACCTAGGCAAACACTTCATACGAAAACTACTCCTGGGTGTGTGGGGATCTGGCTAGAGAAATGATCGCTGAGAATAGGGAACCAGATGTGGTTTCCTGAAGAGAAAAACATTAAGAGGACTCTTGGAAGATGATTAGGATGTACCAGAAGAGAAAGAGGCTGTAAGAGGCAGGGGAGGGCGGTGACAAAACAGTATAGCCAAGGCCACATCTATGTGACACTTGTAGGTAGGTTGTATTTAAAGACATGTCCTTTGTGAATATTTATTTCACTGGTATCTTTGCATCTCCTTAATCAAGAAAGTGGTGCTCCCCTTTTTGACTGACATCTGCATGGATAATAATAGTGTGAGTTTTATGCTTGAGAGCAGGTAGGAGGTCTATAATTTGTTTTATCTGCATCTTCCCCCTTTTATTATTTAGGACAATTTGGTATGCATCTAGGTATTTTTAATTGCATTCTTCGGGTAAGGGCAGAGAACCGGCACGCCTCACTAGAAAACCCTCATTAATGAAATGGGCTTTCTGAACACACAGAGCAAAAAGCTGAATAAAGATGACGTCAGCTTCCTTGGAGTGCATTTTCATTCAAGGTTATCATCCAATTCCTGCTGGAGGCTCGTGCAGAGCAGTTGATCTCCTGACCAGCTCTGAATGCCCTCAGACTGGATCTGCTTCGACCTGTCCCTTAAGGGGGGCCTCAACATCACTTGTCTCTTTCTGTATCCTGTTCCCTCCCCTGCAGGGACTGGGCCTCCTCCAGCTCTGTAGGTCCTTGCTGGCACCCTCCCTCCCCCTCCTCTGCTTGATGTGACTTCCATTGACCTAGTTTACAAACGGTTTGATCTTGGCCAAATGCCAAAGAATTGAGGGTGCTACGGTGCCTCTCTTTAGGGCTTCTGGTAGAAGACACCGGGTTCTCCGGGGGGTCCCTGAAGAGGCTGTGTGCATGGTTTTTGTCTTGGCAGTGCTGACACTGTTTTTCGTTTTTTCTCCCCTCACCCATACCCTCAAGAGCCTTGCCGGATTCAATTCATCTTTATGCTCTTGGAGTCCAGGCTATTGATTTGCTAGAACTGGCCATTCAGTCAGAGAAAGGCAGCCAATGAGAGCAGGACTCTGCCCTGTCTCCCTGTGGAAGCCTCTGAAGAAGTCATGAATGTGAAGGAAAGGTTGCAGGCTGAGCTCCCAGTGGCAGTCCTAGAGTGTTCTTTACAGAGCAAAGTGAGGAAGGGAGCGAGCCAAATTCCAGATCAGTCACCCATGGCCAAGCCTGTCCCTGGCTCCCACATGCAGCCTTGGTGAGCCTGGCTTCTGCCCAGCTCATGTGTCTCACTATATCCAGCTTCTAAAACCTACATGGATGTCCACAAGAGTGAGGAAAGGCAGGGTGAGGAGGAGGGCAGAAATATTGAAAATCATGTGACCTTGACACTGTAGGTCATAATCAACCTAGATGACCCCTTTCTCTCTGCCTGCCGGACTACTTACCTTAGAAGGAAGCCAGCTTTGAATCTAGGGAAATATCTGAGCTTGTAAATGGGCTTTTAAGTGACTGTTGCCTGGAGCAGCTGCTCTGAATTTAGAATAGGTACTATTCTCTGCATCCAGCATCCGATTCTTCCCAGGATGAATTATCTGCTTGCACAAGTTCCTTGAGGAGAAGGGGGCCTGTCAGGTTTCTCCCTCGGACACTTGCTGTATGCTAACCCCTGCCTGCTGGATATGTTTGACCTGGGATGAGGGTAGCTCAGTGGTTGAGTATATGCCTTAGCATGTACAAGGCCACCAGTTCAACCCCAGCTCTATAATGATAATAGTAACAGTAGTACTAGTTTGGCCTAGTACCAAATATGAAGGAAAAGGGCAATTATATTTTAACTCATATTTGACTCTAAAAGGGAACATTCACTATTGTCGGAAAGACTCATTTAAAAAAATAGAAACCGAACATCTGACTTACTGCTCAGAGAACATCTCTTCATTCATGTGGATCTTTGAGACTTAATTGACATTTTCTTTATAGGTTTCCAGCCCAGATTTCTTTCTGTTGACAAAGATTCCTGTGAAACCCATCACCGATTTCCAGTCCTATGTTCTGGTCATCTTCATCTCCTGGTCCAAATTGATTGGAATACAATCAATTTGAGGGCCATAGGAAGTTGTCTGAGAGAGGGAGAGACCCGACGGAATGTTGACTATGGCGTGGTCACCCTAAAACATGGTGTGTTTCACATCAAGTCTCAGTTGGTAGCCTTAGTGAATGCTGGCAAAAAAAAAAAATATGCACACAGAAACAAACCATGGTATCCATGAGATCCTGTGTGGGATCACATCCATGGGACATCATCTCCCCGTCATTGGTTACCGCCCTTCTGCTTTCTCGGATAAATTGCATGAGGAAAATGAGAGGAATGAGGAGGAGAGATGGTAGAATTACCTCGTGAGTTCCACACACACAGCAGTTCTTGGCTGTTCTCACAATATGGAACAATCCAGACCTTTGCATCATCTTTGGCAAACAAGAATTTTTTTCAACCCAGAGTCCTGCAGCTTTCTGGCTAGCAGATGTCAGAATGGAGGCAATCCTGGAGCCAACAATTTTTATCATGCAGGATCACTCCCACATGTCTCCCCTGGCAACAGGCTTCGGATTAGAAAGCTGAATGAGGGCCTGAAAGGAGGACTTCTTGGGTAAAGTGCTTGATGAGCAAACATAAGTAGCAGATTTCAGATCCTCAGCATCCACAAACTAGGTGCCTTTTGGTGGAGTACACTGACAGCCCTAGAACTGGGTAGGGCGGAGACAAGGAGATACTGAGAGCTAACTGGCTAGCCAGTCTAGCTGAAATGGCTCTGGGTTGGGTGAGAAACTCTATCTCATAAGGTAGAGAGCAAGAGAAGACAAAATCCAAAAGTGATCCCTGAGCTCCACATGCATGTGCACAGGTGAGCAAACAAGCACGAGCACACATGTACACACACACACACACATTGATGCATGCATGCACATACAACAACAGCTGGATGAAGGCTCTTGTGTCTCAGACCTATGACCACCAACAAAAAGACCCAGATGTCTCTAAGAGAGCAAGAAAGGAGAGGAAAACCAGGCCCAGGATGGGAGTAGCCTTTTGGGTACAGGAGTAACAAGAACAATTGAGAAACCAGCTAGTTTAGTAAAGAAAAAAGAACCAATCATGGATGACAGCTAGGAGGTATGTGTCTGCCAGTATACCAACTGGGCATTAGTCATCACGACAGACAGGGCTCTGTAGGATGTACAACTAGATGGGATAGAAAAGGGACTGTGACTAAGAAAAAATCCATGTTGTTACCTCCAAAGAGCCTTGCGTGTCAATCATCTTCGTGTTGCTATGACAAAGTACCTAGTAAAAATAACTTAAAGGAAGAAAGATTTATTTTGCCTCATGATTTCAGAGGTTTTGGTCCATGGTGGGTAGGATCCATCTTGGGGAACTTGTGGTGAAGCACAACAAGGGGGCAGACGGGTGTGGTAGAACAGCTGCTCACTGCCTGGTGGCCATGAAGAAAGACAGCCAAGAGGCTGGAGGCAATGTATCCTTCCATCACTTCCCCAGTGCCCTACTTCCTTGGCCTAGGCTTCATTTCCTAGTTTCCACTATCTCTCAATCATGCCATCAGTGGACTAATCCATTGGTTAGGCCAGAGCCCTCAGGAGCCAGCGTCTTACCAGAAGCCCTGCCTCTGAACATTGCGTTGAAGATCATGCCTTGACCATATGAGCCTTTGAAGAGAACACCCATATCCATACTATGACACCCGCTGTCTCAATTTTCAAGGCCAAGCACACGCTGTCGGCTTTGTGTGTTTGCTGATATTCGCTAACTTCTGGATGCAGATGAAGCTGTACTGTGTGTCACTCAAAAGAGGTGGGCAGCTCTAATGGAATTTGCCAAAATCAAGAAGGAGGAGAAAGCCATGCCCTTCACAGTAAAGCCAACGCCACTGTCTCCTCTCCCTCCTTTCCCTAGTGGAGGCTTAGATGCTCAATTCCATTCCGAAGAGCTGCTTCCTCTATCGCACCATCACCCCGGAGAATAAGGAACACAAACGAGAGAAGGGCAAAGGAGGGAAAAGATTTGGAGCCCTGCTTGTAAGATCATGTACCCACTCTTTACCTGATGAAAAGGCAACCTCCACCCCACCCCCACTACTACCGCCACACACACACACACACACACACACACACACACACACACACACACACACACCCTTCTGCTTTTCTCCCTGCCTTGGAACTTTCCAAAATGTTGAAGAGAGACGTCAGTGCTGGAGGGTCATTGACAATCTGAGGTGCCAGTTACTCGACTTCCCTGCCGTCCTCCCCCGTCTCTGTTCTTCACATCACCTATTTAAGGAACTGTATTCAAGGCTGGAGAGATGACTCAGTGGATAATGTACTTTCCATGTAAGTGTGAAGATCTGCGTCTGGACCTCCAGCCCCCGCATAAAGAAGCCAGGCATGTAGACAGGAGGAGCCTCCAGCTCACTGGCTAGCCAGCTGAGCCAACTGGTAAGTTCCAGGTTGAGGGACAGAAGAAGACATTTGGGTAGCCATCTTTGGCCTCCACGTGCATGTACCTGCTCGTGTAGAGGTGACAACCCCACACCAAAAAAAGGAAAGAATCAGCTCTCACCACAAGACAAACATGGAATGGCCACTATTATCAGCAGGGACTGTAGCAATTAGACAAGTGCAGGTCCCAAAATGGATCACCTTGCCAACCCTCATGGCAGGCTTCCATTCCAACAAAACCCCACGATAAGGGAGAAAATGACCCTAATTTAATATCTGCAGCATAATCTCATGAACGCTTCCCAAAGCAATAGAAGAAGTATGCTGGGATTCAGTTTTGATTTGTGGCCTTCCATAGAAGGAAGCTCATTAGTACAGAAAGCATAATGTTGTCAACTCTTACAGAGATGTACAGCAATAATACCTCCTGATGCCTACTCCGCAGGGCTGTGAATCAGCCAAGACAGGAAGCTATAAGCAGTGTGTATGGGTGGGGAAGCATGTCCACACTGGGAGGGCTCATTTACAGGAAGAGCCAGGGAATGGAGGTCAAATTTCAACTAATGCTCAGTAGTGAGCGAGTTCATGTTCACAGTCCACAGAGCCCTGGTTTAGCAAAGACTCAAGTTTTTTGGTGGCTCGGAGTAGCACAGATCTATACTGAGCTCATTATTAGAGGAGGAGTATCCATTCCTTGAAGAGAAGAGAAAGTATCTCACACTTGGTCACCAGATACTTGAGCTGCATGCTGTGTGCCTGTAGCTTTCTATTGGCCTCTGCCAGCACCCTGCATTAATATGAAATTAACAGCATAATGCTCACACGGAACTTCGTGTCTAAAAAAAACATGCCCACATTATGCTTTAAGCCTTTTATCCCCCAATAATAGAAGTCATGAGGTTAAAGTTTGCTCGAACAATTTTCCCCGGAACAGCTGTACAATTTGATGTGGGGGATGAAAGTAGATACTGTATGGATCTTTGTCATTGGAAAACGCTGTGAAAGAACTAGTAGTTAAGCTGCCCTCCCCAGTCGCACCCAGTCACGTGTGGATAGTTTCCTACTTGCACACATCCCAGAGAAATGCTCCTGGTATTTATATTCATTGTTATTACTACTTGCAGTGTATCAGGAGAGTGACTCATCCCATGGAAAGGCTCAAGGAGAACCAAGGAGGAAGGCAGAGGAGCAAGCTCCATTTAATAAACTCCTGAAGAGCACTTACTATGTCTGGCATCATAAGGCCAGAGTCTCCAAAGAGTTTGCTATCCTGTGGACAGTATCAAGCAGATACAGAAATATATGTAAATTATGGCATGTGGCATAAGTGTCTTAGAAAACATGGTTAGAGTGTGGTACAGTGAGTGGATCAGGATTTAGAAGTTTCCTGGAGGGAATGGGGCATTGGAGACAGATGTTAGCCAGGCTTAGGATGACTGGCCCAGATCCCAGCTTTGGTCTCTCTGGAACAATCAGTACTCCCCTACCATGATTTGACTATATCTTTCAGAAGTCCTGTGTTGGGAGCTTGGAAATCAGGTAGTGCTAAGAGGCGCAGGTACCTTTAAGAGAAAGAAGAACCACCCTGGGGCTCAACTATACTACTCCCGAGTGCAGTCCCAAGGACTGAATATGCTACCACAGGGACACCATGTTCATTTTTGCTCTACACAAAGCAGCTAAGCAATGGGATCAGCCTCGATGTCTACCTTCAGAGGCACAGATAGGGAATTGTATTCAGCCATAAAGAAAAAAACGAGTCCATGACATATGGAAGGGAATGGATGAAAATGGAAATATTTATGTCAAACCAAATAAGCAACATGTTTTCTTTCATTTGTGGCCCCCAGATTTTCATTTTTGTATGTCATCAGAGAAAATTTAAAGAGCTTAAGCTTGGGATGTAGAGCTGGCTCAGTGTTTGAGAGTGCTTGCTGCTTTTGCAAAAGACCTGAGCTGAATTCCCAAGAGCCACCTGTAACTCCAGTTCCAAAGGAGCCAATGCCAGAAGTGAGCAAGCATGTGCATGCATGAATGCCCACGTGCATACACATGCAGGCAGGTATAATTTTTAAAAATCGTGTGTGCGTGCGTGTGTGTGTGTGTGTGTGTGTGTGTGTGTGTGTGTGTGTGTGTATGTATGTGTGTATGTGTGTGTTTATGTGTGTGTATATGTGTGTGAGTGTGTGTGTGTATGTGTGTGTATATATGTGTATATGTGTGTATGTGTATGTATGTATGTATGTGTGTGTGTGTGAGTGTGTGTGTCTGTGTGTGTGTGTGTATATGTGTGTGTATATGTGTGTGAGTGTGTGTGTGTATGTGTGTATGTGTGTATGTGTGTGTATATGTGTGTGTATATGTGTGTGTGAGTGTGTGTGTGTGTGTGTGTGTATAGCTAAACTTGTTCACAGGGAGTCAAAGGTTTTCATTCCTTGGATGGATGCCTGATGCAGGTTAGGTCATATAACCCGCTAGTAAAGGGACTGTGAGAGAAGAAAAGAGGTTTTAGGGGAGCCTAGGAGGAGAAAGAGAAAGCAAAAGAGAGTAACAACACGTGTGATGAGAGCAAAAGGGGGCTAGTAGAGGAAAGACAGGGACCAGCAAGAGAGGCACAGTGAGACGAAGAAGGATATATATATATATATATATATATATATATATATATATATATATATGAGAAAATTGGAATGAAATATGCTTTGTTAAAGAAAAAAACAAATAGCAAGAATGAAGACACAGAGCCTAATGCAAGGGAGGTGACTAGTCTTTGGTGGCCCTACTCTTGGAAGTGATTTCAGCAGCTCCCATGACATCAAGTTGTCATTTAGTGTGTCTGACCCCTGAATGGTCCTTGGCTTCCTGTTTGACAGGGTGACCTCTCCCTCTCTCAGGGGCTTTCCTGTGATGTCATCAACTGTTAGACCTCCACCAAAAGTTGATGTTGGATTTTCCTCTGTAAAACTAGAGGCTACATGAACTGATTTAAGAAGTAAGGTCAGCCTGCTTCGTTCCTTTATCATAGTAATGAGACGTGGATTGTATGCATCTCCACCCTTCCCAAGAAGACAAGGCATAGCTTTAAAATGGAAATGTGAAGGATATCCAGGTGGGGTGCCTAAGGCATTTTTTAAAAACAGCAAAGACTCGTGTTCACTTTTAAGATGCACGTATAGCCAGACTGCAACCCTATGTCTTCAGCACCTTGAATAATAAGTGTGCCTCAGAAAGCTCCCTGCCAGTTGATCATAATGGAAGCAAGGAGGATGGCTTTCAGTGATGAGAGTAAATGGATGGAGAAAGATACAGGGTGGAAGAGGGGAAATGATGAGAATAGGTGAGGTAACACTTAGAGCATCAGTTCTCAACCTTCCGAATGCTGCAACCCCTTAATACAGTTCCTGGCGCTGTGGTGGCCCCCAACCAAAAAAAAAATTTCATTGTACTTTCTAATTGTAATTTTGCTATGGTCATGAATTGTAATGTAAATATCTGATGTACAGGATATCTCATATGCATCCCCTGTGGGGGTCATGACCACTGTTCTAGAGAAAATCTAGAACTTTTTGAAAATCCTATTTGTCATTTCACAGATTAAAAAGTAGAGGCACAGATTTACTTAGACATGCATGACCAAGGTAGTAGAGACTGTGCTTATGTATGTCATGGTGTCCTTGTCGAGGTCAGGGGACAATTTGAGGGAATTGGTTCTCTCCTTCCAACATGTGGGTTCCAGGGATCACCTCAAGTCATCAGGCTTGGCACTGTGCCCTTGTCTGATGAACCATCTTGAGGGCCTTGGTGCTTCATGTCCTTTTTTGTTTTGTCACATTGAGTGGATTGTCATGATAAACTGCAAAGGGACATTCACGAGAGTGAATCTTAATTGTCAGATTGATGGGATTTGGAAACACCTAAGAAACAAACTCCTCACCGTATCTTTGATGGTGCTTCCAGGGGCCTTTGGCTGAAGTAGACTCACCCTGAATGTGGGTGGCACTGTCTAATGAGTGGGGTGGGAAAGCCAGAAAGCCAGATGAGTTCCAGCATCCATTGCTCTCCCCCTTTTGGCTGTGGATACAATGTGACCACCCACCCCATTCTTGGGCTTAGCACTCCTTCCCTGTCATGACAAATGATATCCTCTGAAACTGTGAGCCGAATAAACCCTACCTGTCTTTAGGTTGCTCTAATGGGCATTTTACCACAGCGATGGGGAGAGTAACAAGTACAGCAAAGTGTCACAGCAAATGTGGGTAGGAAGGGCATAGGGCTGGCAAGTACTTCTTCACTGAGGTATGAAAAGTAAAGCTACTCTCTACTCCCTTACAACAGCTTATACATCAAAGTTTAACTTTCTATCAGTGTGGAGTGACTCTGACTCTATAGACAAGCCTGAGTCATGTGGTAGGCACAATGGGTTCTCAGATCAGGAAACAGCAAGCCTCTCTGGACCATCAATAGTCTTCTGGAATTTGTTAAACCAAGGTGGCTCTGTACATTGGCAGGCACCAAGATGTATTGAATTCAATGTTGCTTTTGGGAGGATGATATGGAAACCATCCTATGTCCTCAGCTTTGACATATCTAGCTATGGTGCTCTGGTGTCAGAATCGGTTAGTAGGTAGTAGATACATAGAATCATTAGCCATAATGGCCTCTGTGTCTCAGACTTAGGCCATGGGAACCTTAGAGATATCCAGATAATAAAACAACCACAAAGAACCACAAGGTCAAATGTGAAATTCTGAGGGTCACATTGCTGGGTGACTTTGGGTATTTCAGAGAGTGTCGTCATTAGAATTAGTGGTCCATCCACATTGCAAAGTAGTGACAGCTGACAGATGGTGGCCAAAAGTGTGTCACAGATAAATCCCAAGTTCTTCTGGCATCCTACTCAGTATACGTTGGAATGATCTATCAAGCCCCTATCTTTTTCATTTTGGCTCATTTTTTCTACTTTAATATATTTTTGATTTTTATGAAGTTATAATAAACAATATGCTAATTTGTCTATTTCTCTAAGTCCTGATACTTTGCAAAACAATAGTGCATTATCAAAACCAAGAATTTCTTTGCAGTCGAAACAGTATTTCTTTCACCCCAGGATCCTCATGTTGGCCTATTGTGTGTCAGCTTGTCTCCCTCCTCCAAACTCTCTCAATATTGATTCTCAACCTGAAAGGATCCAGAGTCAACAAAGAAACAAGCCTTTTGGAAAGGTCTGTGGGTGATTATTTTGTTTATATTAATTGAAGCTGGATGTTCATCCTAAATAAAGACGTCACATTCTCTGTACTGGAGTCCTGACCTGCATTTTGAAAAGGGCAAGAAGCTGAGGAAGAGTGTTCAGTCTTGTGCAATTTTCTTTATACTTTAGATTATGTGATGTCGCCATGCCATTTCTTCTTTCGTTTGATTAACGTTCCTATCTTTTACTTACATTTTGAAGTTTCTTTTTTTCTTTTTCCGTTTTTTTAATTAGAAACAAGATTGTTTTACACGTCAATCCCAGTTCCCTCTCCCTCCCCTCCTCCCCTGCCCCCCACTAACACCCTACCTATCCCATACCCTTTCTGCTCCCCAGGGAGAGTGAGGCCTTCCATGGGGGGGGGTCTTCAGAGTCTGTCATAGCCTTTGGGATAGAGCCTAGGCTCTTCCCTGTGTGTCTAGGCTGAGGGAGTATCCCTCTATGTGAAATGGGCTCCCAAAGTCCATTCCTACGCTAGGGATAAGTACTGATCTACTACAAGAGGCCCCATAGATTTCTGAGGCCTCCTCACTGACACCCATGTTCATGGGGTCTGGATCAGTCCCATGCTGGTTTCTCAGCTATCAGCCTGGGAACCAAGAGCTCTCCCTTGTTCAGGTCAGCTATTTCTGTGGGTTTCACCAGCCCGGTCTTGACCCCTTTGCTCATCACTCCTCCTCTGCAGCTGGATTACAGTTCAATTTAGTGTTTAGCCATGGGTGTCTGTTTCTACTCCCATTAGCTGCTTGATGAAGGCTCTAGGATGACATACAAGTTAGTCATCAATCTCATTATCAGGGGAGGGCATTTAAGGTAGCCTCTCCTCTGTTGCTTAGATTGTTTGTTGGTTTCATCCTTGTAGATCTTTTCTTATAGATAGCATATAGTTGGGTATTGGTTTTAACCTACTATGCCAATTCATATTTATTCCGTTTACATTTAGTGTAGTTACTGAAACCTTAGAGTCTTGTTTTATTTTGTTTTCTGATTCACTTATCTATTAATTTTCTTTTTCTGACATTCTGTTGGTTATGCAACATTCTTTTATTCATTTGTAGTAGTTTTGAAAAATCTATGAATTTTGTAGTGATTATTCTATTTTCATAATTTCTCAGTCTTTAGTGCAAGCCCCCCATGGAAGGCCTTACCCTCCCTGGGGAGCAGAAATGGTATTGGATAGTTAGGGTGTTAGTTGGGGGCAGGGGAGGAGAGGAGGGAGAGGGAACTGGGATTGACATGTAAAACAAACTGGTTTTGAAAGTTCAGTTACAGCAGACTATGAACAGCCCTATACTGGCTAATTTTATTTCAATTTAACACAAACTGAGACATTTAGGGAGAGAAAACCTCAACTGAGGAAATTTTTCCACCAGATTGGACCCTGAAAAAGTCTATGGTATGTTGTCTTGGTTAATGATGGATGTGGAAAGGCCCTGATCTCTGTGGGTAGTACCAGCCATGGGCTCCTGGTCCTGGATGCTATAATAAAGCAGGCTGAGAAAGCCAGGAAGAGCAAGCCAGTTAACATTGTTCCTCCATGGCCTCTGCATCAGTTCCCATCTCCAGGTCCCTGCCTGAGTTCCAGTCCTGGCTTCCCTGGATGATAGACCACAAGTTGTAAGGTGAAATAAGTCCTTTCTTCCCTAAGGTGATTTTAGTCATGGAATTTTATCACAGCAATACAAACCCTGAGATAAAGCCCTTAAAATTTCTCTACCTTCCCCTTTCAAACTATAGTTGTCTTAGTTATTTCCTCTATGTTATCTAGAACCATATCAAGCCATGTTATGGTTTTTGCTGAAAGCCTATTATTCTTATCCAAGTTTTTGTTTACCTTTTTTTTTTTATTTAGAGAGCTTTCTTTCACCAGACATTTCTACTTTGTTGGTGACAAGCTTTTTAAGTTTTCTTTCATCTATGAATGTGTATGGTTCAAATTCAGACTGTGGGGTTTGTATAACAAGTGCTTTAACCTACTGGCCATTTCAATGGGCCTCATTCAAGCATGTTTATCATACCTTGAAATCTTGGCCAAGTACTTCTGACAAATGCCACTTATCTTTTGTCTTCTCTTGATGGTTGTCTTTCATTCAGTTTGAGATGGGATTTGTGATGAGGTTAGTTTTAGTTGTCAGTTTAACACAATGTAGATTCACCTGTGGAGAATGCCTTCAAAAAGAAGTTGTCTACATCATTGGCTTGTGGACATGTCTTTGGCAGGTTATCTTGATTACATTGATTGATGTGGGGAAGACTCAGCCCAAGAAGGATGGCAGCATTTCCGAGATTTGAGTCATAAACTGTTTAAGAGTGGGGAAAGAGAGCTGAGTAGAAAACATGGCTTTATTCGTTCTCTCTGCTCTTGACTATAGATGTGATCAGCTGCTTAAAACTTTGGCCCCTGTGACTTTCCTGCCATGATGGAGTATAACTCAGAACTGTGAGCTGAAATAAACTCCTTTCTTCCCCAATTGGCATCTTTCAGAGTATTTTGTCACAGAATCTGGAATGGAAATGAGGACATGATTGAACAGTAACCCTGACTAATCCATCTAGATACACATGCAAAGCTTGACTCCTCCTTAAATTTACTCCCTGTCTAACAGGCCGCACTCACACTCTGCTTTCACTGTTTCTTAGTGTATGGTTCCATAAGTAAAGTGCCACCATTAGCTTGTTTACAAAGCAGTGTATTTCCTCATGGTTCTAGTGGTAGGAACACAAGGCCCAGGACCCAGAGTGATTGGTTTCTGATGTGGGCTTTCCTCCTGGCTTGTAGATAGATAGTGTATGGGCAAATCCTTGCATGACAAGAAAACAAAGAGATGGTTCAATTTCTTTTTTTGTTGCCCAGACAAAATCAACTTGAGGGAGAAAGAATTTATTTGACTCATGATATCATGTTACAGTCCATTGTTGTGGGGAAGCCAAGGGTCCAGGAACTTAAAGCAACTGATTGCATTGTAGCCACAGTCATGAGTGGAGAGCCGTAAGTTAATGAGCTCACCCTAATGCTCATCTGACTTTCTGCATGCTTATACAATCCAAGAGCTCCTTCCCAGGGGATGGTGCTGCCCGCAGTTCCACAGGCCTGGGGTCTTCCCATCTCAATGCAAGGTAATTGAGGCAAGCTGGTAGACCCACCTAATCTAGACAATCCTTCATTGAAACTTTCCTCGAGTAATTCTAGATTGTATCAAATAAATTGTCACAGACGGTAAGCCCTCTGATGTATTTTAGAACAGTAATGCCATTGTGAGAGCATTTGCTCTCATCAAAATCTAATCATCTCCAAAGGCCCATTGGAAATACATTCACTATTAGGACTTGAATATATGAGTCTGTAGTCTGTAGACTGTATTCAATAGTTTATAATACACTCCTGTGAAATTCTTAGGACTTTTTCACTTCCACTGCCCCTCTCCTTATATGAACTAATTCAATACTTTCCCAATGGGACTCTTTACTTACAGTTTCCCTAGCACAGCCATTATCTACAATGTAGCAGGACTTGCTATCATCCATTGACTTGCAAAAGAAACTACAGGAGTTCCTGATTGACATCGAGTCAGGTCGTTATTCTGTATTCTGACTGACTATATGAAGTCTACCTGCCTGAACACAGCAAAAAAGTTCCTGCTTGTCTGGGCTTCAAGACTGATCTCTTCTCCTGCCCCCCCCCATACACCTTGTGTTCAGTGATGCTGCCTTTAGTTTATCCTTTTGACTTTGTTGAATCCAAACTGCTTACTAAATGTTCATCATTTTTGTGATCCTACTGAGACATCACTTCCACTAACAAGCCCTCCATGGCCCTTAAGGCTGTATTAGGTATCTTTTCTAAATATCACCAACGGTCTTTTTCTACCATGTAGCCTTATTGTGACTTTATTTTTTTTCTTCCCTTTCTATTGCCTGTTCCAGAACCTGGCCACAGGCTCTTAGAGAGCCATAGCTAGTCCTAACACTTCTCTTTCTCAGATCATGGGGTTTCATTCCTAGCATGGGAAGGTTCTTTGTGAGTATTAGGTATAGTCAACTTTTGCAGCATCTTTACTTAGCAATGGGAGAACTAGTAAAGAGATCTTAAGCTGTCACTCAAAGCCAACCCAGTAAGGAGCCCAGAAAGCAAAACACGTCCCTACGGTGAGTCAAACATTGCTTTCTAGGTCCCACACTACTGAAAAAGAGGTGAACTTAGTCAAATTACCAAGCTTCTCACTGCCTCTGTGATGGTTTCTATTGTTATCTGGACAGGATTTAGCATGGTCTAGGAGTCAGACATCTGAACATGTCTGTGAAGGAGTTTCTAGGTTGGCTTAATTGAGGTGGGAAACCCTACTCTGAGATGGGTGACATCTTTCCATGGAGTTCTAGAAAATAAAAGGGAGAAAGTGAGCTGAATGCCAACATTCATTGCTCTCTTCCCTCTGAATGTGGCATGCCTCCTCAATTTCTGCTGTGCCTTCCCACCACAATAGACAATAGCCCCCGAAACTGAGCCAAAATAAACCCGTCCTTATGGTAATTTCTGTCAGATATTTTGATACAGCAACAATAAGTCATGAATACAGCCTTCCTCAATGAAACTAAGAGATTGCTCTAAATCACTCCCTAAATATCTGATACTAAGATTTTATAGTTTCATATAAGTAAAGGGTCTGGGAAGAATGTCTCTGAAATCACAAACTCGGGCTATTTCTGATCCTAGCTGAGAAGGATTTGGGGATGGCCAGGTTTATAAAGAGTTTAGACAATTTGTTTTTCTGTTTACTGATCACTTACGTGCTAATTAGTTCCACAATTACTGATCATCTGATGTGCAGTAAGCACCAAATGAGTTTCATTTTAGATATATCCTAAGTGTTGATGAACTGAAAGTAAAGGAACAAAATTCTCTATAATTTCCCAGAGCTCAGACAGAAACAGTGTGTTCACAAAGAAAAATATATAGAGGGAATGAAGAAATGTTCCCTCCAATTGCATTTAGATGTAGTTATGCAATACTCCATTGAAGAGGCATGACTCATAGGACGTAATCAATCACAAAGCAGCCCATCAGATTTATTCTATGGACTCAACGCTTGCTCAGCCCTTAAAGGAAATTTAGAATAAATTTTGCTCTTCTGGTCACTTCCAGGTAATGAGATGCCCTAAGGAAAATGTCAGAAGCTGAGGTAAAAGCTCATGTAACAATACAGCATAAGCTTGGTTTTTAAAGAAAGGTGGCTTCTCTCAGCCCTATCTCTTGTCCTTTAGCACTTGGGGGTGGGGGGCTTCATACTCGCCTGGGGTGGAAGTACTGGGGGAAATAGGAGGGAAGAGAAGCAGGGAACATCTTGCCTACTATGCCCACAGAGAGCTTTGCTGTTTTCTGGCCTTGGTTGGTACTCCAATGCACCTCTCTCATTGGTGGTCTCTGGGATCTTTGGAAACACTTGAGGATGGGGCAGTTTTCGTCTGTGTTTTCCTATGCCGGAGTAAAAATATCTTCACGTGGCTGGTCATTTGCTTTTCACTCAGCCTTCTGGAATCTTTACCTCCTCCAACTTCTGTCTTTTCCCTCTGTCCAGGTGACCCTTGTCTGATCCAAGTGGTCTCCTCGTGTTCTCTTTGCCCCTTGTGATCTTGAAAAGTACGTGCTATTTCTAGAAATCAACGCTACCCTCTCATCTCTAGTTCCCAGATTTGAATGCATGTTGGATTTATGTAAGGGCTGTAAATGCCACAGAATCAGATTTTTGACAACCTCCTTTGCATTTGCTGGGGGCGTGCTGGGGATTGAACCTAGGAACTCATGCATACTAAGCACACTCCCTACCACCAAGCTATACTTCCAGCCCCAGCTCGCTCCTTTGTAAACTTGGTAGAGAGAGAGTCTCATATGTCACTTTAAAATGTGATCGCTGAGGCCATGTATGGTATGGTGTTGGGTGCCTACAATTCCACCACCCAGGAAGCCTTAGGCAAAGAGACCGTGAGTTCAGGCCAGCCTGGCTTTCATAGTAAGACCCTATCTCAGGCAAACAAATAAAAATAGGTGAAGCAAAGAGGCGGTGAATATTTAAATGCTAGCTGAAGTTTTCTCTCTTTGTACCTGCCTTCTCGGGGTACAATGACACATTTGGTGCATGAATGGCATGTCAGTGTGACAAGTAGGCTTTTCCTTTTTTGTGTTTCATTGTCTAAGGGAATGATGATATCAGGTCTCTGGGGTTTGGGACTTGGTTTGATTTTGGCAGTGCTGAAGGCTGAATTTAGGCAAGCCCTCAAAAACTGAGCTGTATCCTCAGCCTCAGCCATCTTTTTACTTTTTAATTGAAACAGAGTCCTGTTAAGTTATCCAGTCTGTCCTTGACCTTACTCTGTAACCGAGTCTGGTCTTGAGCTTACTGTCTTCCTGCCTCAGTTTCCAAATAGCTCTCATTACAGTCCTGCACCTCCCACCATGCAGAATTTTCTTTCATATCTTGATACTGGACGTTATGTTTGTTTCCAGGACTGGTGTAACATACTACAAACCAGCAATCTTAAGAAACAAGAAGGTGTTTTTTCCAAACTCTAGAAACAGGAGTTTGGAATTAGGGCCACTCTTCCTTAGGGAGACCCAAATTGATACTGCTCTGTGGTGATATATTATTTATGATTTATTAAAGCTTGCCTGAGGATTCAGAAACCTAAGCCAGCCTCAAGCTATAGAAATCATGCAGTGGTGATACACCTTTAATCCCAGCAGCCAGAAGCTAGGATGTGGTGGTGCACACCTTTAATCCTAGGACTCAGGATTAAGAAGTGTACGAATCTCTCTGTGTCCAAGGCCACTCAGAGCTACACAAGATTGATCCAGTCCTAAAGAGAAACAGCTCACACAAAGATGATCTCAGCATGTGTGATCACACTCCTTTAATCCCAGCATCAGCCGGATATAAAAGATAGTAGCAGGGTCTTCAGTAGTCAATATCATGCAGTCATTCTCCAGCCACATCATAGAAGATAGGAAGACACTAAAGTCTCAGGATTCTCCAGCCACACTGAGGAGAGGCAGCAGTCTGAGGTTTGGTGGAGCCAGAGTCACCTTTCAGTCTGAGGTAGAGGTAAGAGCTAGTAGTGCCCAGCTGCTTTGCTTTTCTGATCTTCAGCTTGAAGCTCGAACCCCAATACCTGTTTCTGGGTCCTTTATTTTTCTTGTTACACTGATCCACTCTGTCCTAGCATCAGGTAAGGATGCTGTAACAGAATACCATAGACCAGGTGGCTTAAGTAACAAACACTGCTTCTCAAGGTTCTGGAAACTCAGGGTCCAAGGTCTCACAGACCAGGAGGCTGATAAATGCTTGCTTCCTGGTTTGCAAACAGCCATCTTCTTTTATCAATACATGAAGAAGATAAAAATAATCTCTCTTAGGTTACTTCTAACAGGAGAACTGATTTTACTCATGAGATCTACCCTCTCAGGATGTAAGTACTTCCCAGTAGCCTCACATTCCAATATCATTCCACTGGGAAGATTAAAATTTTAACATATTAATTTTAGGGAAACACTAACATAAGCAACGGACAATCATTGTTACCCATTGAATTGTTTGTGATTATTATCAATCCATTTTTTCTTTTAGCGTGTGTATATAAATGTTCACCTGTTCATACAAGTACTTGTATGTGGAAGCTATTAGTTGACATTAGTATTTCTCTTCACTTGCTGTCCACTTTATTTTTTGAGACATGGTCTCTCCTTGAACCTCAAGCTCACTGACTTGCCTAGGCTAGTGGGCCAGCAAGGTCTAACAATCTGCCTGTCTCTGCCTCCCAAGTGCTGAGATTGCAGACACATACCTCTTTAAAAATGAACTGACAAAAACCAAACATGAATGTTGCATATCCAATCTCAAGTCCTATTGCTTGCATGGTAAGCGCTTTAACAATCGTCTCTCTAGGTCTTCCACCACCCTAATTCCTGTCTCTCTTTACTTGCCAATCTTCTGTGTGTTTCTACAGGATCCTACTATAAATACATCACTGGATTTATAATACTGATTTAGGTCTCATCTTAATTCAGTATGACATCACCTTAACTGCATGGGTACAAAGACCCTCTTTTCAAATAAGGCCATAAGTTCAGGTTCTCATTTGGAATGAATTTTGGTGGGGGTGAGGGAGCCCACTATTTAATCCAATTGAGGTATTACAGTATTTTCTGCATATAAAGGTTTGATATCTTTGCAACTA